>NC_068421.1:31361762-31389262 GCF_023373465.1 Oncorhynchus keta
CATGGTGGGTGAGGTTACGTGTTCTGTTATGACTAACACATGCCCCCAACCCTCTTTGCCTCCCTCCCCAAACCATTCACCAGCTCCCATATCATTGATTCTGTTAGAGAGAGATCCAGAGCGTGGAACAGGATTTGTTGTTTCCCATCTTCACCATATTAGTCATACTTTGATATTGCAGATGTTGCATTAGAGAGGTTGATAAACAGAGAGAGTGAGTGAATGAGAACATAGAGAGAGAGTGACAATGAGAACGTAGAGAGTGACTGAATGAGAAAACGTAGAGTGACTGAATGAGAAAACGTAGAGAGATAGTGACTGAATGAGAAAACGTAGTGACAATGAGAAAACGTAATGAGAAAACGTAGTGACAATGAGAAAACGTAGTGACAATGAGAAAACGTAGAGTGACAATGAGAAAACGTAGAGTGACAATGAGAAATCGTAGAGAGTAACTGAATGAGAACATAGAGAGAGAATGACGGAATGAGAAAACGTAGAGAGAGAGTGACTGAATGAGAACGTAGAGTGACTGAATGAGAAAACGTAGAGAGAGTGACTGAATGAGAAACCGTAGAGAGTGACGAATGAGAAAACGTAGAGAGAGAGTGACTGAATGAGAGAACGTAGAGAGTGACTGAATGAGAACGTAGAGAGTGAGTGAATGAGAAAACATAGAGAGAGAGTGACAATAAGAAAACAGAGAGAGTGACAATGAGAAAATGTAGAGAGAGAGTGACTGAATGAGAAAACGGAGAGAGTGATTGAATGAGAAAACGGAGAGAGTGATTGAATGAGAAAACGTGAGAGAGTGACAATGAAAAAACGTAGAGAGAGAGTGACTGAATGAGAAAACGTAGAGAGAGAGTGACTGAATGAGAAAACGTAGTGTGTGTGACTGGATGAGAAAAGGGAGAGAGAGTGACTGAATGAGAAAATGTAGAGAGAGTGACTGAATGAGAAAACGTAGAAAGAGTGACTGAATGAGAACATAGAGAGAGAGTGACAATGAGAAAACGTAGAGAGAGTGACTGAATGAGAAAACAGAGAGTGTGACTGAATGAGAACGTAGAGAGTGACAATGAGAAAACGTAGAAAGAGTGACTGAATGAGAACATAGAGAGAGAGTGACAATGAGAAAACGTAGAGAGAGTGACTGAATGAGAAAACAGAGAGTGTGACTGAATGAGAACGTAGAGAGTGACAATGAGAAAACGGAGAGTGACTGAATGAGAAATCGTAGAGAGTAACTGAATGAGAACATAGAGAGAGAGTGACTGAATGAGAAAACGTAGAGAGAGAGTGACTGAATGGGAAAACGTAGAGAGAGTGACTGAATGAGAAAACGTAGAGAGAGTGACTGAATGAGAAAACGAGAGAGAGAGTGACTGAATGAGAAAACGAGAGAGAGTGACTGAATGAGAAAACGTAGAGAGAGTGACTGAATGAGAAAACGTAGAGAGAGTGATTGAATGAGAAATCGTAGAGAGAGTGACTGAATGAGAACGTAGAGAGAGAGTGACTGAATGGGAAAACGTAGAGAGAGAGTGAGTGAATGAGAAAACGTAGAGAGAGTGACAACGAGAAAACGTAGAGAGAGTGACTGACTGAATGAGAAAACGTAGAGTGTGTGTCTGGAAGAGAAAAGGGAGAGAGAGTGACTGAATGAGAAAATGGAGAGAGAGTGACTGAATGAGAACGTAGAGAGAGAGTGACTGAATGAGAGAACGTAGAGAGAGAGAGTGACTGAATGAGAACGTAGAGAGAGTGACTGAATGAGAAAACGTAGAGAGAGAGTGACACAATGAGAACGTAGAGTGACAATGAGAAAACGTAGAGAGTGACTGAATGAGAAAACGTAGAGAGAGTGACTGAATGAGAAAACGTAGAGAGAGAGTGACTGAATGAGAAAACGTAGAGAGAGAGTGACTGAATGAGAAAACGTAGAGAGAGTGACTGAATGAGAAAACGTAGAGAGAGTGACTGAATGAGAAATCGTAGAGAGAGTAACTGAATGAGAACATAGAGAGTGACTGAATGGGAAAACGTAGAGAGAGAGTGAGTGAATGAGAAAACGTAGAGAGAGTGACTGACTGAATGAGAAAACGTAGAGAGAGTGACTGAATGAGAAAACGTAGAGAGTGACTGAATGAGAAATCGTAGAGAGAGTGACTGAATGAGAAATCGTAGAGAGAGTAACTGAATGAGAAAACGTAGAGAGAGTGACTGAATGAGAAAACGTAGAGAGAGTGTGACTGAATGAGAAAACGTAGAGAGAGTGACTGAATGAGAAAACGTAGAGAGAGTAACTGAATGAGAAAACGTAGAGAGAGAGTGACTGAATGAGGACGTAGAGAGTGACTGAATGAGAAAACATAGAGAGTGAAAATGAGAAAACGTAGAGAGAGTGACTGACTGAATGAGAAAACGTAGAGAGTGACTGAATGAGAAAACGTAGAGTGTGTGACTGGAAGAGAAAAGGGAGAGAGAGTGACTGAATGAGAAAACGTAGAGAGAGAGAGTGACTGAATGAGAAAACGTAGAGAGAGAGAGTAACTGAATGAGAAAACGTAGAGAGAGAGTGACTGAATGAGAAAACGTAGAGAGAGAGTGACTGAATGAGAAAACGTAGAGAGAGAGTGACAATGAGAAAACGAAGAGAGAGAGTGACTGAATGAGAAAACGTAGAGAGAGTGACTGAATGAGAAAACGTAGAGAGAGAGTGACTGAATGAGAAAGCAGAGAGAGAGTGACACAATGAGAAAACGTAGAGAGAGAGTGACTGAATGAGAAAACGTAGAGAGAGTGAGTGAATGAGAAAACGTGGAGAGAGAGTGACAATGAATAAACGTAGAGAGAGAATGAGAAAACATAGAGAGAGAGTGACAATGAGAAAACGTAGAGAGAGTAGCTGACTGAATGAGAAAACGTAGAGAGAGAGTGACAATGAATAAACGTAGAGAGAGAATGAGAAACATAGAGAGAGTGACTGAATGTGACACGTAGAGAGAGTGACTGAATGAGAAACGTGAGAGAGTGGTGACTGAATGAGAAAAGAAAGTGACTGAATGAGAAAACGAGAGAGTGACTGAATGAGAAAACGTAGAGAGTGACTGAATGAGAAAACGTAGAGAGTGACTGAATGAGAAAGTGTAGAGAGAGTGACTGAATGAGAAAACGTAGAGAGTGACTGAATGAGAAAACGTAGAGAGAGAGTGACTGAATGAGAATGTAGAGAAAGTGAGTGAATGAGAAAACGTAGAGAGAGAGTGACTGAATGAGAACGTAGAGAGTGACTGAATGAGAAAACATAGAGTGACAATGAGAACGAAGAGAGAGTGACTGAATTAGAAAACGTAGAGAGAGAATGACTGAATGAGAAAACGTAGAGAGAGAGTGACTGAATGAGAAAACGGAGAGAGAGAGTGACTGAATGAGAAAACGTAGAGAGAGTGACTGAATGAGAAAACGTAGAGAGAGAGTGACTGAATGAGAAAACGTAGAGAGAGAGTGACAATGAGAAAACGTAGAGAGAGTGACTGAATGAGAAAACGTAGAGAGAGTGACTGAATGAGAAAACGTAGAGAGAGAGTGACTGAATGAGAAAACGTAGAGAGAGTGACTGAATGAGAAAACGTAGAGTGAGTGACTGAATGAGAAAACGTAGAGAGAGTGACTGAATGAGAAAACGTAGAGAGAGAGTGACTGAATGAGAAAACGTAGAGAGAGTGACTGAATGAGAAAACGTAGAGAGAGTGACTGAATGAGAAAACGAGAGAGAGTGACTGAATGAGAAAACAGAGAGAGAGTGACTGAATGAGAAAACGTAGAGAGTGACTGAATGAGAAAACGTAGAGAGAGTGACTGAATGAGAAAACGTAGAGAGAGTGACTGAATGAGAAAACAGAGAGAGAGTGACTGAATGAGAAAACGTAGAGAGTGACTGAATGAGAAAACGTAGAGAGTGACTGAATGAGAAATCGTAGAGAGAGTAACTGAATGAGAAAACGTAGAGAGTGACTGACTGAATGAGAAAACGTAGAGAGTGTGACTGACTGGAAGAGAAAAGGGAGAGGGAGAGAGGGAATGCGGAGTTTGAAGGATGCAGTGTGCTGTATTGGCAGATCCCTGGCCGTCCGGCCGAGACTCTGATGTTTTCATGGCTCTATCTCCTGTACACACTGACAGACAGACAGACAGACAATCGGACGGATGGACAGATCCCGAGGAGGAGAGAGAGGGCCGTAGAGTAAGCCAAGGCAATATCCTGACATGTTCCTATCTCTCTCTCATCAGCTAGCACGGCTTACTGTAGATATTTGGTTATTCAGCCTCCCTCTTTATCCAACACTAATAAATACACAGCCACTAAGGCCTTCCCCCTGTTCTACCCAGAAACACCCATCACACGGTGTCGGCTAAACTAAGACATCAACATCTCCCCTCGTCCTGTGAGTCATTTACCAGCTGCTGACAGTTATAAGGGAAGAGGAGGGAGAGTTGAGGCCCACAACAGGTCATTCAACACCTATTAGTGTGCAGGCTGTGTTAGTGTGTCAGGCTGTGTCAGTTTGAGGCTGTGAGACCAAGGATAGTTCCAGTACTGGACAGTATGCCTTCACACTGGATTCAACTTAACCACTTTGGGGTAGATAGTATGGAAAATGTTTGAGGAATTGATTAGAAGTGAATTGTTGAATATTACATTTCATTATAGAGAATTTTCATGTTCCAAAATCTTGGAGTGTGTGTGAGTGAAAACCGGGGGTTTTACTGTCCACCTTGGTTATAGGGCTGGACAATAATACCAGGCCACTCCGCTACTGTTCTCCCATCACTAGCATATGCAGCACTGTCACCATACTGAACCTTTCATCCAAATGGTCCTGACATGTCTGAATAATCCAATAACTCCCAGTAAATTCTCTCAAACGGCTAACTCAAAGTGAGACTAGGGGAAGTAGCTGGAAGACTAGCAGCATTCGAGATTCATGTTCAAGTGATAACCATTATGGCATCCACTGGAACTCAGTTCTATTCATGTGTGTGTTTTCCGGCGTGTGGACAAACCCAGTCCTCAGTACAGTCAATGGTCAGGCCAGCCTGTGGTGGTTTCAGTGTACATGACATGCTTCATGACAAAAGGAAGGGCGTCATCAACTACAGAGCTGATCTACTGGAATGGGAATACACACAGAGACACACGTTATCCCGTTCCGACTGCAGGAACCCTGTGTTGGATCCTGTATTATGTCTAATGCTGTTTTTAATTGGCTGAATAGTAGAGACCAGTACATAAATCATTTGTCCAAACACCGGCACAGTGAAATTGGAGACAATTCAGGGCAAAAAAAGATTTCTGTCTTCTATTTTTTGCTGCTACCAATGCACTTCATTTTAAGTCATGCTCATCTCTTTATTTTGTTAAATCGCATGAAATGTAATTGTATTAAAAGCTTGGCTTGTTCTTTGTTCACAGATGTGACAGTGTTTGAACTTTAATATCTCAAACCAGATTGGTATCATTCTCTCATTCTTTAACTACAGCTTTAGTTGATCTAACAACTCAAACCGCCAGCCTTTATTTTCTCCAAGAGGAGAACCCTGTGTCCCTTCGGCTGTGTTCTGCTACCCACTCACCCCCTCTCTCTTTCGCTCTTTCTCCTGCAGCAAAACCAAGCCTCCCCCCCAGATCTCCCCCAGTAAGTCCAGTGGAGGAGAGTTCTGTGTGGCTGCTGTCTTTGCTGCCTCACGCTCCTGGTACATGACCAACCCCAACATGAAGAGAGAGAAAGGTGAGGAGGGGTCGCTTTGGCTTTGTCGCATTATGTTTATCATTACATATCCCACTAGTGCATTAGTATCCTAGCTGTTACCCCCAAAACCACCATCACGCTAAAACACTTTCATTTAGTTTTCATTTGGCAAAATGTAGAAGTTTAAAATCGGTGTGAGAATCGCAAATACCATTTGACTTGGATCTGTGCATTGACCTTTCTAAGCCCCCTGTGTAGACCCAACATTAAGGTCAAGGAAGTACAAACCCACTCAGGGAGATGCTGGGCGAAGTAGACAAAACACTTAGCAATGTCACAACACCACGCTCCTCTTACTTTGTAACGTTGACCTTTTGACCTCCCCTGTTCCTCAGACCAGTCCAGCCGGTCAGTGGTGGAGTCCCTCTACATCCTCAGTTGCTATGGCACCCTAGTGGAGCATGTCCTGGAGCCTCGGCCAATCAGCACAGCCCAGAAGATCAGCGATGACACACCCCTGGAGCTCAACACAAGTCCACGGGCCTGCTGGAGCCTGGCCAGGTAACTGACCCTTACACACAACACACACAACACACAACACACACACAACACACACACACACACACACACACACACACACACACACACACACACACACACACACACACACACACACACACACACACACACACACACACACACACACACACACACACACACACACACACACACACACACACACACACACACACACACACACACACACACACACACACACACACACAGTTTTTCCCCCTCTGCTAAGCTGTGGTTAATGTTATGAAGATTTATGTACATTACTGTATGTGATTTATACAGTAGTGCACTACATTGGGAATAGGGTGCCATTTGGGAGAGATCCTGAGATCTCTGTAATTGACTGTGTGTTTGTTGTGTTTTGTTGTTACAGGACTCCACTGTGGAATGAGCTGCAGCCTCCCTTTCTCTCCAACCACCCTCTGGTGCTGGCCTCTGACCTGTTGCAATATTACCAATACCTCCTGGCTGGATGTAAGTGTTATACACTGTGTGTGTATATGTACTATTTGTGCGTGTGTATGTGTACACCATTAGCCCGGTGCCAGAGCTGAAGCCGACTGATTCCTACTGTTTATTCTCTATGGGAGATTGTCTTTGCCTTCTTATTGGTGACATGCTGAGAGTAGGACCCTTTCAGTCCTCCTCCATTACATCCCTGTTCCCTCTTAAAACCCTCAGTGGAGATCAGACATCAGTCCATCTGAGTAGTACTCTGGCCTCAGATCTCTTATCACACAAACTATCAGCTTTTCATCCGTTCTGTTCCATCTGTACGGCGCTTTCCATCAAGTCTTTGTCACAGTGTGTCGCTGTGTCTGCCTCGTCTGGACAAGTCAGCATGACAACGCTAACAGCTCAACCAACTCCACTCAACTCATTCAAATGAAGCCGATTAGCCAGCCTCAACTCCTCCTAACTCAGTAACAAGTTCAAAGAGCACCAAGCACTTCAGGTTGATATGTGACAGGCTGTGGAGGCTGGAGATGGCAGAGGGAAGAGGAGGGTGACTCTGGAGGGCAGAGTGTACACGGATGGCCACACATTTAACTTAACCTCTGTTATAACTGTGCGTTGTTGCATTAGCTGCATAATCATAAACATAAATCAGTAATTAGCTCTTGAAGTGCCGTTGGGGCAAATCCCCTTCTCATCCCGTGTGCTTGTTCTTCTGTCTCCTCTATTCTACGCTAAAATGTCTACCTCCCAAATGGCACCCTATTCCCTACTTAGTGTACTACTTTTGACCTGCATCCTATGGTCAACAGTAGTGCACTATAGGGAATAGGGTGCCATTTGGGAGGGGGACATTCTCCCAGTGCTCAGGGCTGAATGAGTATGATATTTTCTCAAATGAGTTCTAATAGTCCTTTCTAGTGTCAGAGCAATGAAGTTAAGTTGGTGTGATTGTTCGGCAGCGGGCATCGGCGCTGGGTTTTTTGTGACTTGGTCCTGTGAGAAGGCACAATGGGCCAGACAGAGGGCACAATGGGCCAGACAGAGGGCACAATGGGCCAGACAGAGGGCACAATGGGCCAGACAGAGTGCATAATGATTTAGTCTCGGTGCTTTCTCACAAATAGCTCCAATTAGTGATGTGCAGCACCAACCCTATCGCGCTCACACACCCAGGTCAATACAATATGCACTTACTTCATTTGCCGTCTTGTACTTCTACCCATTGCTCCGCTCCACCCCCAGGCGTTTCCTGCATGCTACTACGGCTCACGGAGTGCCACCTTTCCTTCCTCCGCTTTGCACCCGTTCTGTTTCATAACACTGTGCGTCCACTCCGCTCACCAGCAGATGGATGGGCAGAGATGATGTGATCCAGGGGGGGCCAATCTGACCCGGGGATGCCACACAACACACACACTGTGTTGGCCTTCTCCAGTGGTGTGTAAAGATCAGAGTTTATGGAGGGAGAAGCTGCTGCTCTCCACCCTGCTCCAATACAAACTACAGTATCAGGGTCTAGTTTACGTAGTAGATACTACCTCAAATGTCAACAAGCAGAAGGAGTGTGTGACGGGAGGAGAAAGGGATAGGAAAGCGAAGAAGACAGAGAAATTGAGAGACGTGGAGGAGATGAGGTCACAAAGAGAAATATGGAGAGAGGGAGGGAGCGAGGCAGGGGGGTATGATAAATCACTGGTATCTTTTTTAGATCTGCAAATGAGTGTGTATTCAGGGACCTAGCTGGGTTCCACAACCTTCTAGAGTTTGGGGTTAGAGTGTTTACATGTTGTGTGATTGACAGCTGCTGCTCTCTTTATATTGAATGACCGGTGTGATTAAAAATGCATGTTGCTGTGGAGGGATGGAGCTCAGGGTCATGCCAGCCCAGCCGGAGAGGAGCCTCGCAGGCTGGTGATTAAAAGCAGCGGTGGCGCCACTTCATGGTCACTATCTCTACCTGTCCGTCTGCCCACCCCACTAGCACCGCTCTGGGCCCGCTCTGCTCTGCCACAGCCTGGTAAACAGCAACTCCACTACACTGCTGGGGATGATAAGAGACGGAGAGAGAGAGGTGCACACACTCACAGACAGACACACACACACACTCAGACACACACACACACTCAGACACACACACACACTCAGACACACACACACTCAGACACACACACACACACTCAGACACACACACACACTCAGACACACACACACACACTCAGACAGACACACACACACTCTCAGACACTCACTCACTCACTCACTCACTCACTCACTCACTCACTCACTCACTCACTCACTCACGGACAGACACAGTGAGATATGAGGATGACGTGCTGGCCTCATAAATGCTGTCTCCATCCAGCTTTGATGGCTCAGTCACTGTTATGTGAATGGCTCAGCCAGCCAGTTAGGAGAAACAGAGACCCTTTTTAGTCTAAAAGGCCCAATGTGAATAAATGGGGCCAATTTGTGTTGCCCTGAGGTGTCTTGAGTAGATTTAAACCTGTGGTCGGATCCCTTAGAATAACACCACCACACGATTGACGAATGTGAGGCTTTTTTTCCTTCCCCATTTGCAGCATTCATTCTTGAGATTTAGGGTATATTTTCTGTTTTTTTGAAGTGTGGGGGCTGTATTCATATAGCTGTGTGTTCAGACACCTCTTCCCCGGCCGCAAGACTTCACCGAGGCAAACATGGCGGGAATAATTGACCTCCCTGATCTTCTGGCTGGCTCCTCTGAGTAGGCTGGACACTTCAGTGGTGGCTGCGCTGGTGCTTTTTGGCCCTGGCCTCCCCCTAGTTTCAATATTTATTTGTCAGATGTACAAGTTGATGCAACAACAATAAGAAATAATAACAGATAAGAATACTAAAATAAAGTTTAGCCCCTAGATTCCTTTCATAATGTAGTAACTGTGGCGGGCTGGCTGTCTCCTGGGCCTTCTACCATGACGATGCGCCACGGCCTTGTCAATAACCGCTAATTGGCTGAGTGAGAGACTTCCGAGGCCAGCGGGAGCGGGTCTTTACCGCTGGGCTGTTTGGTCTTTACCTCTGGGCTGTTTGGTCTTTACCTCTGGGCTGTTTGGTCTTTACCTCTGGGCTGTTTGGTCTTTACCTCTGGGCTGTTTGGTCTTTACCTCTGGGTCTTTACCGCTGGGCTGTTTGGTCTTTACCTCTGGGCTGTTTGGTCTTTACCTCTGGGCTGTTTGGTCTTTACCTCTGGGCTGTTTGGTCTTTACCTCTGGGCTGTTTGGTCTTTACCGCTGGGCTGTTTGGTCTTTACCGCTGGGCTGTTTGGTCTTTACCTCTGGGCTGTTTGGTCTTTACCTCTGGGCTGTTTGGTCTTTACCTCTGGGCTGTTTGGTCTTTACCTCTGGGCTTGTTTGGTCTTTACCTCTGGGCTGTTTGGTCTTTACCTCTGGGCTGTTTGGTCTTTACCTCTGGGCTGTTTGGTCTTTACCTCTGGGCTGTTTGGTCTTTACCTCTGGGCTGTTTGGTCTTTACCTCTGGGCTGTTTGGTCTTTACCGCTGGGCTGTTTGGTCTTTACCTCTGGGCTGTTTGGTCTTTACCTCTGGGCTGTTTGGTCTTTACCTCTGGGCTGTTTGGTCTTTACCTCTGGGCTGTTTGGTCTTTACCTCTGGGCTGTTTGGTCTTTACCTCTGGGCTGGTTGGTCTTTACCTCTGGGCTGGTTGGTCTTTACCTCTGGGCTGTTTGGTCTTTACCTCTGGGCTGTTTGGTCTTTACCTCTGGGCTGTTTGGTCTTTACCTCTGGGCTGTTTGGTCTTTACCTCTGGGCTGTTTGGTCTTTACCTCTGGGCTGTTTGGTCTTTACCTCTGGGCTGTTTGGTCTTTACCTCTGGGCTGTTTGGTCTTTACCGCTGGGCTGTTTGGTCTTTACCTCTGGGCTGGTTGGTCTTTACCTCTGGGCTGGTTGGTCTTTACCTCTGGGCTGGTTGGTCTTTACCTCTGGGCTGGTTGGTCTTTACCTCTGGGCTGTTTGGTCTTTACCTCTGGGCTGGTTGGTCTTTACCTCTGGGCTGGTTGGTCTTTACCTCTGGGCTGTTTGGTCTTTACCTCTGGGCTGGTTGGTCTTTACCTCTGGGCTGGTTGGTCTTTACCTCTGTGCTGGTTGATCTCTACCGCCGGGCTGTTTGGTCTCTACCGCCGGGCTGATTGGTCTCTACCGCCGGGCTGATTGGTCTTTACCTCTGGGCTGTTTGGTCTTTACCTCTGGGCTGATTGGTCTCTACCGCCCTGATTGGGCTGATTGGTCTTTACCTCTGGGCTGATTGGTCTCTACCGCCGGGCTGATTGGTCTTTACGGGCTGATTTGGTCTTACCGCCCGGGCTGGCTGATTGGTCTCTACCGGGCTGATTGGTCTCTACCGCCGGGCTGATTGGTCTTTACCCTGGGCTGATTGGCTCTCTACCGCTGGGCTGATTGGTCTTTACCTCTGGGCTGATTGGTCTTTACCTCTGGGCTGTTTGGTCTTTACCTCTGGGCTGTTTGGTCTTTACCGCCGGGCTGTTTGGTCTCTACCGCCGGGCTGATTGGTCTCTACCGCCGGGCTGATTGGTCTCTACGGGCTGATTGGCCGGGCTGATTGGTCTCTACCGCCGGGCTGATTGGTCTCTACCGCCGGGCTGATTGGTCTCTACCGCCGGGCTGTTTGGTCTCTACCGCCGGGCTGATTTGGTCTCTACCGCCGGGCTGATTTGGTCTCTACCTCTGGGCTGGTTGGTCTTTACCTCTGGGCTGTTTGGTCTTTACCTCTGGGCTGGTTGGTCTTTACCTCTGGGCTGTTTGGTCTTTACCTCTGGGCTGGTTGGTCTTTACCTCTGGGCTGGTTGGTCTTTACCTCTGTGCTTGTTGGTCTTTACCTCTGGGCTGATTGGTCTTTACCTCTGGGCTGTTTGGTCTTTACCGCCGGGCTGATTGGTCTCTACCGCCGGGCTGATTGGTCTTTACCGCCGGGCTGATTGGTCTCTACCGCCGGGCTGATTGGTCTTTACCGCCGGGCTGATTGGTCTCTACCGCCGGGCTGATTGGTCTTTACCTCTGGGCTGATTGGTCTTTACCTCTGGGCTGTTTGGTCTTTACCGCCGGGCTGATTGGTCTCTACCGCCGGGCTGATTTGGTCTCTACCGCCGGGCTGGCTGGTCTCTACCGCCGGGCTGATTGGTCTCTACCGCCGGGCTGATTGGTCTCTACCGCCGGGCTGATTGGTCTCTACCGCCGGGCTGATTTGGTCTCTACCGCCGGGCTGATTTGGTCTCTACCGCCGGGCTGATTTGGTCTCTACCGCCGGGCTGATTGGTCTCTACCGCCGGGCTGATTGGTCTCTACCGCCGGGCTGATTGGTCTCTACCGCCGGGCTGATTGGTCTCTACCGCCGGGCCGATTGGTCTCTACCGCCGGGCCGATTGGTCTCTACCGCCGGGCCGATTTGGTCTCTACCGCTGGGCTGTTTGTTAAAGAAAACGTGGGAAAGGAGGATCAGCCATAGACAAGCACTGTACAAGCCGGCCTTGTCAAATAGTGACATTATCCCAACTGGTCTTCCGAATTGTCAAAAAGGACTGATCAGTGAGAGAGACAACCTCAGATTATTAGTCTTATCTCTCCCCAGAGATCAGGTCATCAGTCAGACCTGATCAATATCTGGCCCTGCTTTGTTCTGGGTCTACTCTCTTTACCTGCTGTTACTGCTACTGTCATCCACCAGATAACTAACTCTGTCTGAAATTACACCATATTCCGATATAGTGCACTACTTTTGACCAGTGCACTATATAGGGAATAGGGTGCCATTTTGGATGCATCCCTGCATTTCCTCCTGCTACTGGCCTTGACCAGACCACTCACTGTGTGTCTCCTCTGATTTACACCAATCAGATTTGCCTTATAAACACCATAAATTTGTTATAATTCTACTTCATAGGAATGGTTATATTATTCCGCCTGAGTCAGTTCAGATTGTAGTCTTTGCTATCAACTATCACTGAAGCAAATATGCCGTCTTGCGTTAATGAAATAGTACACCGTTTCAGACAGGTAGTGTAGTGGGCCTTTAATAGTCGTGTATTAGTGGACCAGTATAGCCATCTGCTGTGCTGGGAAGAAAAACTTTTCCTGAATGCATGACTGCTGTCTGCACATCAAAAGGATGTTATTTTTCTCTGAATTGCCAAGTGAAACACTGTAAGATCGTATTTTACAACTAGTCATGTTGGAACAGAACACGCTTGCCCACCTGGCCCAGATTTATAATGGGCCGTTTTTGGATTGCATAAACAACAACAGTAATTGTGAAAGGGATGGCGAGGATGTAGGATTGTGTTCCCAACAACTACAAGTGTGCTTGCTGTAGTTCCTCAGCATCACAGCTAGAAGAGCTTAAACACCTTATAGTTGAAGACTTTTCTTTCAGTCAGAAAAATACATTGAAATGACTTAGGAACTGTGACCACTTGGAGACACCAGTTAGTCCTCTCACTCAAACCCTTGTCATGGTTTTATGTTGCACCTACTCCATATTTTCCAGGAGAAGTGGTGAATTGCACACAATCAGCAGTGTAATGTTTGGATTCTTGTGTCAGGTGAACTGTTGTCCTCAACCTTGGTCTAATCATTTTCCCATAATCTTTAAACTCTTACCTTTAAATTGCTACCATGCTTATGCATATGCCTTTCATATTTCTTCTGGAAGAAACATTTCCATTTAGCCGTGTCCATATCGGCCAATTCCCGAGAGTGTAAAGGGTTAAGGAAGTCTGTGAAGACCTTAAAAGCAGCAGACCCAATGGCTGTCTATTGATCTGTCTATATATTTATCCAGCTACTCACTCTGGTAGATATGTCTGTAACTGTTTGGTGGGGTCAGTCTGTCTCTATATCCCTACATTCGCTAACACACACGCACACACAGAGGTCTGTCTGTGCTTGGCCCTTGGGGATGACCACTGCCTCCCCACTCAGGAGCATGTCCGTCCGGCTCTCTCAGGCCAATGGAAGCCCCCCCACCCCCACAACGGCGTAACCCGAGCCAGCCAACAACTGCTCCAAAGCATCAATAATTAATTAGGGAACAGCTATTGCCCCCAAGGGTCAGAGAGCAAGAGTAGAGCAGGGGGGAGAGCGATGGAAGGAAGGAGGGAGGGGTAGTAATGATTTTGTTTTATAAGTAACATAAGCAGGCTTTGTTAGAGAGCAACATAAGTCTGGCTAGGAACCACACACACCTTCACGCTACCTGTCTCTCCAGAGCAGGTGAGAGCGGTGTGTTACAAGCTTTTAGGAAAATAAGGTCAGCCTCTCCACAGTGGAAGAGTGTCAGTCGAGGTATTTGTTACAGCGCCGCTGTGTATGTGGTGTCAAGCCGACAAGCACACCTCCTTAAGAAGCCTCCCAACACCTGCTCAGAGAGAGACTCAGAGAGACCCAGAGAGAGAGAGAGAGCGAGGGAGAGAAAAGGCAAGAGAGGGGGCGTAAGAGACAGCAGCACCTTGTGCGCTCCAGATGAGAACTTAACAACTTTATTAGTCATTCCTGCATTAAACAAATTCACCACGGACTGGGGGTGTGGGGGTGGGGTGGGGTGGGGTGGTAGGCCCCGAGGTGCCAGAAGAAAAGACAGATTTGACACATTGAGCTTAATTCTCTACTCCTGCCTATTCACGCGTGTTGATACTCTGTCTGTCTGGGTGCCTCTCTGCCTGTGCTGCTGACGGCGCCTCACACACACACACACACACACATGCGCGCTCACTCACACACATGAGTGTGTACACATGTTCTCTCTCACTTACACATGCTCCTACACACACTCAGGCACACACATGCCATTTTTGCTCTCTTAACTGAGTGTCAGAGAAACAAGCCAACAGGAAAAACGTGAGCTTTTTCTCTCTCTCCTTGTCTGTCTGTCTGTCTCTCGCTTTCTTTCTCTCTCTCACTCTTACAAACACCATCAACCTCTCTCTGTGTCCACAGTGGTGCCCCCTGGAAGCCCGGGTCCTGTCACGCGCCACGAGTCTTACGACAGCCTGACGTCAGACCACAGCGGACAGGAGGACGAGGAGTGGCTCTCACAGGTGAGACGGACACTGCCCGGCTGGCACCTCTTGAGTGATAACCAAGTCAACATCATGAAACACGCCTGATTCAGGTAATCTAAAGGGTTGATGCTCAGTTACCGGATAGATCAGGTTTATTAATGCTGGGCTATAACAAAATGGGACAGTCATCCCTTCAAGAGCCTATCACTCAGCAAACTATTTATTTTCTCTCATAAAGGACTTATCCTTGGCACTAGCCGGTAGGGGGGAAATCAGTGCCTTTCGACATTTTAAGTCGAAATTGTGCCCAAATATTGAATTTTGAAGAGCCTGTTATACTAAATTAAGTGCCCTTTAATACACTGCTCAAAAAAATAAAGGGAACACTAAAAATAACACATCCTAGATCTGAATGAATGAAATATTCTTATTAAATACTTTTTTCTTTACATAGTTGAATGTGCTGACAACATAATCACACAAAAATTATCAATGGAAATCAAATTTATCAACCCATGGAGGTCTGGATTTGGAGTCACACTCAAAATTAAAGTGGAAAACCACACTACAGGTCTGGGGAACGGGCAGGCCAGTCCATAGCATCAATGCCTTCCTCTTGCAGGAACTGCTGACACACTCCAGCCACATGAGGTCTAGCATTGTCTTGCATTAGGAGGAACCCAGGGCCAACCACACCAGCATATGGTCTCACAAGGGGACTGAGGATCTCATCTCGGTACCTAATGGCAGTCAGGCTACCTCTGGCGAACACATGGAGGGCTGTGCGGCCCCCCAAAGAAATGCCACCCCACACCATGACTGACCCACCGACAAACCAGTCATGCTGGAGGATGTTGCAGGCAGCAGAACGTTCTCCACGGCGTCTCCAGGCTCTGTCACGTCTGTCACATGTGCTCAGTGTGAACCTGCTTTCATCTGTGAAGAGCACAGCGCACCAGTGGCGAATTTGTCAATCTTGGTGTTCTCTGGCAAATGCCAAACGTCCTGCACGGTGTTGGGCTGTAAGCACAACCCCCACCTGTGGACGCCGGGCCCTCATACCACCCTCATGGAGTCTGTTTCTGACCGTTTGAGCAGACACATGCACATTTGTGGCCTACTTGAGGTAATTTTGCAGGGCTCTGGCAGTGCTCCTCCTTGCACAAAGGCGGAGGTAGCAGTCCTGCTGCTGGGTTGTTGCCCTCAACGGCCTCCTCCACGTCTCCTGATGTACTGGCCTGTCTCCTGGTAGCGCCTCCATTCTCTGGATACCATGCTGACAGACTCAGCAAACCTTCTTGCCACAGCTCGCATTGATGTTCCATCCTGGATGAGCTGCACTACCTGAGCCACTTGTGTGGGTTGTAGACTCCGTCTCATGCTACCACTAGAGTGAAACCACCGCCAGCATTCAAAAGTGACCAAAACATCAGCCAGGAAGCATAGGAACTGAGAAGTGGTCTGTGGTCACCACCTGCAGAACCACTCCTTTATTGGGGGTGTCTTGCTAATTGCCTATAATTTCCACCTGTTGTCTCTTCCATTTGCACAACAGCATGTGAAATGTATTGTCAATCAGTGTTGCTTCCTAAGTGGACAGTTTGATTTCACAGAAGTGTGATTGACTTGGAGTTACATTGTGGTGTTTATTTTTTTGAGCAGTGTATATTGTACAGCACTAAGAAAATTCTACAAACCTGATTTTTTTAAATGAATAAAGACTTGATAAAGTTCCCAAATTGTGCATTTTGACATGTCCCTCTGCATTCTCTGTGACTTCTGCAAACATTTAACCTACTTAACCCCAACATGTCTCAAATGTTTTACTGTCATTGTAAAACCCTAGTTATTGCTTTGACAAAATCATTTCTTAAGATGATTATTTAGTGTTATTAGTGATTCATTTTAAGGTATAAAAAAACAAACCCTGTACATCATTTTAAGGTCAATCCTGTTACAGGAACTGAACTCTCATTTTAATATGGTGAAACTATTCCTTTATAGATATTTTTTTCAAAAGAAATCACGAACATCTAATAGTTATATCCTAGTGTAAAAGCAGCTGGTTCTACTCTTTGGCCATTTTCTGTTGTTTTTTGGTGGAAAACTGTATGTGTCAAGTATAACATGTCAACCCTGTCACCCATAGATAGACAAAACCTTTTTTGTGAAGCCTGCATTCAATCGCCACTCCCTGCCCTCCAAGCTTCCTTTCCCCCTGTCACGAGAGGATTCATGGCTGATTTAAGATGAAATCGTCAACCCCGTTACGGTCAACCCTGTTACTTTATTTGGCGCTTAATAGGCACTTACTCTAGTCATTTTTGAGATGGGAGAAAGTTTTTTGTGTTCTTTATGACAGAATGTGTTTGTTTTTTCCACCAAGTTAACTTACTCAAAAGGCACCTAATTGGTGGAATGACCCAGGAGCTAATAGGTGGTTTTTGGACTAAGTGGCTCTTGACTCTTAGATTCCTTGTCTTTGTCCAGCGGTGCATGATGCCACTATTACAGCATGAAATAAGATTACATTTTAATCTAATACCAAATAGTGGTCATTTTGGCACTGAGTACTGCCGTGAGATGTGGTTTGGAGGGATATACAGTGCCTTCGGAAAGTATTCAGACCCCTTGACTTTTTCCACATTTTGTTATGTTACAGCCTTATTCTAAAATAGATTGCTGAGGAATAGTTTTTCTTTAATCTACACACGGACTCAAAATTGAGCTTAGGTGCATCCTGTTACCATTGATCATCCTTGAGATGTTTCTACAACTTGATTGGAGTCCACCTGTGTTAAATTCAATTAATTGGACATGATTTGGAAAGGCACACACCTGTCTATATAAGGTCCCACAAAAATGTCTGCCGCATTGAAGGTCCCCAAGAACACAGTGGCCTCCATCATTCTTAAATGGATTAAGTTTGGAACCACCAACACTCGTACTTGGTGGTTCCAAAAAGGGCTCATCATGGAGGTGACCAAGAGTCCAATGGTCACTCTGGCTGAGCTCCAGTGTTCCTTTGCGAAGATGGGTGAACCTTCCAGAAGGACAACCATCTCTGCAGCACCAACCAGGCCTTTATGGTAGAGTGGCCAGATGGAAGCCACTCCTCAGTAAAAGGCAAATGACAGCCCACTTGGAGTTTGCCAAAAGGCACCTAAAGGACTCTGTCCATGAGAAACAATATTCTTTGGTCTGACGAAATCAAGTCTGGAGGAAACCTGGCACCATCCCTACAGTGAAGCATGGTGGTGGCAGCATCATGCTGTGGGGATGTTTTTCAGCAGCAGGGACTGGGAAACTAGTCCGGATCGAGGGAAAGATAAACAGCGCAAAGTACAGAGAGATCCTTGAAAACCTGCTCCAGAGCTCTCAGGAACTCAGACTTGGGTGAAGGTTCACCTTTTAACAGGATAATGACCTTAAGCACACGTCTCAAAACCACTCCTGCGTTGTCTAGGCTAAGTGCAGCGACGCTCCCCATCCAGCCTGACAGAGCTTGAGAGGATCTGCAGAGAAGAATGGGAGAAACGCCCCAAATACAGGTGTGTCAAGCTTGTAGCGTCGTACCCAAGAAGACTCGAGGCTATAATCGCTGCCAAAGCTGCTTAAACAAAGTACTGAGTAAAGGGTCTGAATACTTATGAAAATGTGATGTTTCAGTTAGATTCTTTTGAAAATGTATTTAAAAAATAAAATACCTGTTTTTGCTTTGTCATTATTGGGTATTGTGTGTTTAATTAATTTTAGAATGAGGCTGTAACGTAACAAAATGTGGAAAAAGTTGTGGGGTCTAAATACTTTCCGAAGGCACTGTATGGTTGGGATATTTAACATTACAGATAGCCTTCCACAAGCTTCCCACAATAAGTTGGGTGAATTCCCATTCCTCCTGACAGAGCTGGTGTAACTGAGTCAGGTTTGTAGGCCTCCTTTCTCGCACATGCTTTTTCAGTTCTGCCCACACATTTTCTATAGGATTGAGGTCAAGGCTTTGTGATGGCCACTCCAATACCTTGACTTTGTTGTCCTTAAGCCATTTTGCCACAACTTTGGAAGTATGCTTGGGGTCATTGTCCATTTGGAAGCTTTAACTTCCTGACTGATGTTTTGAGATGTTGCTTCAATATATCCACATAATTTTCCTTCCTTATGGTGCCATCTATTTTGTGAAGTGCGCCAGTCCCTCCTGTAGCAAAGTACCCCCACAACATGATGCTGTACCCCCGTGCTTCACGGTTGGAATGGTGTTCTTCGTCTTGCAAGCCTCCCTTTTTTCCTCCAAACATAACGATGGTCATTATGGCCAAACAGTTCTATTTTTTTTTTCATCAGACCAGAAGACATTTCTCCAAAAAGTACAATCGTTGTCCCCATGTGCAGTTGCAAACCGTAGTCTAGCTTTTTTATGACGGTTTTGGAGCAGTGGCTTCTTCCATTGCTGAGCGGCCTTTCAGGTTATGTTGATATAGGACTCGTTTTTACTGTGGATATAGATACTTCTGTACCTGTTTCCTCCAGCATCTTCACATGGTCCTTTGCTGTTGTTCTGGGATTGATTTGCACTTTTCGTACCAAAGTACGTTCATCTCTAGGAGACAGAACACGTCTCCTTCCTGAGTGGTATAACGGCTGCGTGGTCCCATGGTGTTTATACTTGCATACTATTGTTTGTACAGATGAACGTGGTACCTTCAGGCGTTTGGAAATTGCTCCCAAGGATTAACCAGACTTGTGGAAGTCTACAATTTATTTTCAGAGGTCTTGGCTGATTTCTTTTGATTTTCCCATGATGTCAAGCAAAGAGGCACTGAGTTTGAAGGTAGGCCTTGAAATACATCCACAGGTACACCTCTAATTGACTCAAATAATGTCAGTTAGCCTATCAGAAGCTTCTAAACCCATTAAATTATTTTCTGGAGTTTTCCAAGCTGTTTTGAGGCACAGTCAACTTAGTGTATGTAAACTTCTGACCCACTGGAATTGGGATACTGTGAATTATAAGTGAAATAATATGTCTGTTGTTGGAAAAATGACTTGTGTCATGCACAAAGTAGATGTCCTAACCGACTCGCCAAAACTATAGTTTGTTAACAAGAAATTTGTGGAGTGGTTGAAAAACTAGTTTTAATGACTCCAAAATAAGTGTATGTAAACTTCCGATTTCAACTGTATGACCCCACTATCTTCAGCTTGGTTAACCCTTCACTCCCTCTTGTCTGGAGCCTAATCTCTGCAAGGAACCATCACATCTCCTCCAGTAATCATTTCTGGCCATATATAATGGATTGGGGTAAATGTTTCCAAGTTATTCTGTGGTTCGTAGCCACTATGATAGTTTTGCCGGGAGCCAAACCCAACAACGTCTTTCTACCATCTCCTGCACCAAAAACACTGAAGCTTGGCCGTATTGATGCTTGCGCCGTGCTATTATTAGCCAGGTGAAGTCTTTTTAATGGAGATTGGCAGCCAGGCCACTAGGGGGAGTTGTGCTGTTTTGATAAGGTTGTGCTTCAAACTCCCAAGCAGTGATGGGGACACAGTACTATGGGGGGGGGTGGTGTCTGTCAGACAAACTAGTTAAGCCGAGGTTCTGACTTATTGCACTCAAGAAAGATACCACAGGACTCGGAGGTTGTAGCAGTGCTATCCTCAGGAAACAGCACAGTGAATTTTAAATGACTAATTCTGACACTGAATAGCTCCTGTAAATCATTGGATGAGGCTCCTCAACATGGCATCTCACTTGTCCTCCAGTTTATCCCAACACACTTACCTTGTCGCCTTTCAAATTCAAATGTGAAATGGCACTGGAAGACAGAACACTTGTCTTGATCCATTGTAGAAACAAGCCTTCCAAGGTCATGCTGTCAATTCTGTTCTGTACAATAGTCTGGAGGATAAATAGTGAAACATGTATAGTATGATGATAATGGATAGATTGAGTTAGAGCACCGCTGTCTTGTGGATGTCATTAAATGATATTCCTTCATTAGATTATCAGCAGTGTTCAGAATCAGATGGATCTGCTTTTTTCTATTGAAGCGCCACATCGTGACCTTTGGTGTGTGCCGTCCGTCTGGGCGCTGTATGTAGCGCGACTCAGGAGACATTGCTTGTGTCCCAAATGTCCCCCGTTTCCCTTTATAGTGCACTACTTTTTACCAGGGCCCATAATTCTGGTCAAAAGTAATGCATTATATATTGAATAGGGGGCCATTTGGGACATAGCTTTGGTGCGTAATAGTGTAAGTGGGTCTCAGGTCTGTCAGATGACAACAATGCCAGAAGCAGCACCACAGATTCCCCCTTATCCTGGTTTCAATACCCCTCCATCAAGCCATCAGGTCAGGCTCTGACGGTCATGACACATTCTATTGGGTTATTGCAGTAGCGACCAGGCCTCTGGAGACTGGACTATAATTCTCTCCCTCCTCCACTTCCTGTGCTATACAGTGACTACATATCAGACGTCCCTAAGCTGTTCTATCAACAGTCCTTTGGTGGTTCTGTGAGCTCTACACAACTCTGTGATAACTCGTATTGTCAGGCACAGTATGTCAGGACAGGGCGTGACAGACAGGAGGACGGAGGTGAGAGACCAACATCTGGCCCTGCGCCCCGACACTGAAGAGAGCCATGGCATCTGTTGATCTCTGGGGCTGGGCGACACTAATGTACACACACTGAAATCCTCTGTCTGTCTGTCTGTGTGTCTGTGTGTGGCCTAATTTACACAGCTGTGCCAAACCACTTATCACTCACACCCCATGGACGTATTATGAGACCCTATGCTGTCACCCCTGTCTTGGCTCTTCCACAGCCAAATAGACATAAGTGTGGAAGGAGGGGAGCCTGTGTTAAATAAACAAGACCGAAGGATTGAGAGGAGCTCTTAGTGAGAAAGAGAGTTGGAGAGGGGATAAGGGAGATAATGAGAGCGAGGGATTGAGGCAGAGAGAGATTTTGAGGGCAGAGAGAGATTGAGGGAGAGGGATTGAGGGCGAGGGCAGAGAGGGATTGAGGGCAGAGAGGGATTGAGGGCAGAGAGGGATTGAGGGAGAGTGCAGAGAGGGATTGAGGGAGAGGGATTGAGGGAGAGGGCAGAGAGTGATTGAGGGAGAGGGCAGAGAGGGATTGAGGGAAAGGGCAGAGAGGGATTGAGGGAAAGGGCAGAGAGGGATTGGGTGTAAAGAGAGGTAAAAGCTCGTTAGAATTGTTCTGTCCTCTCCTCATCTCCCCATCCATCTATTGTAACATTACTGACAGACCTTTCTGGAGTCTACCACGCTGTCATCTTAATGCCCACCATGCCATCACTCAGGGGGCAGACGCTGCAGAGTTCCTGAGCCATAACGGCCACGGTGGCATTTCTCTGAAACAGTGACGCTAATGTGGCTCTGACGCTCGTCCTCTAATCCCATTGCCATGGAAATCTGTCTCCCTCATTTCCTCTTCCCCTAACTCACGCCGCCCCGCCCGCCAGCTCACTGGGACTACATCGGCTTGTCTCTGTGGACAACAGGCTTTAGTCTGACAGGTTTACATCCTGAACGGATGTGGACAGTGACGCTGTAGTAGTTATTTTATTAGTCCCAAATGGGAGACTGGTTTTCAGCAGTTTGTATACAAACACAGGACCAGTATTTAGTTCTACCTAAATGAAATAAAACAAAGATAAGTGCACTATCCATTCCAGTGCTATTGCTAACGTTGTTGTCTGGCCCCTACCAGGTGGAGATAGTCACCCACACAGGGCCTCACCGTCGGCTGTGGATGGGTCCTCAGTTCCAGTTTAAGACCATCCACCCATCTGGTCAGACTACGGTCATCTCCTCCTCCTCCTCCGTGCTGCAGTCCCAGGGCCCCAGCGACATTCAACAGCCTCTGTTGGACTTCCACACTGATGACCTGGACCTACACAGTCTCAGGTAGGTGGACAATCATGCTGCCGTAGTTGTCTGTAACTTATGCTATTTTTAACAGGTCTCAATGATACTAATTATATATACTGTATAAATGACATGAAATCTGCAAATAAACACAACATAACAGCAGTTAAATAAACACACACATCGTAACATTATACATGTCTGTGTGTGTAGGATCCAGCCGGTGCGTTCTGAGCCGGTCAGCATGCCTGGTTCCTCTCGGCTGGTGGCTGAACGGAGGGGACAGGGGACGGTCATTGATACAGGATCAGGTAGGAACCATGCTACTATATACTCTACCGTCTGTCCTGTCTGTCCTGTCTGTCTGTATATTTGTGGTATGGGACTGTGTACAGATGTCTGTACCTGGTTCAATACAGATTGTCTGTGCGCACACACACACACACACACACACACACACACACACACACACCACACACCACACACCACACACCACACAACACACACACACACGAATGCAAAACCCATGACCTGTGTGAACTGTGTCTTCTTCATAATGATCATAACATTTTGGCTGTGGGCCTAGCCTACACTCAAGCTTTTGTTTTTCTGTTCAGACACACAATCACATTCACCCTTTAAAACCAGCCACATAATGACCAACATGATAATCTAGTCGGACTTTTCACAGTATCCAAGCCAGAAATCACCCTAGTGATAACCATAATCATAACCCTGCATTGTGATTGGATGAGTGGACCTAATGTAGACCTTTCTGGTCTCATCTGTGAATTAGATTAGATTGATCTGCTTTAAAGATAGTGTCTTTTTACGTTTGGCCTTTTCTTCATCCTGTTAGGCAGTTAGGGTTTAATCCAATCATGTTGAGATGAAAGCCGGCACGTACAGTGTTGTTCTCTAGGGGTTATTGCTGTTATACTGATCTTGTGAGAATCCCAATTGGATTTAGTGCTTGTTTTATGTCATCGTGAAGCCACCGTTGGGATCAATGTGACTGGTATGATGTTGTGGTCTTATGATCCGGTGATTGAGTCGATTAATAGTAAAGGCCTTGGATGTAGAAGGTACAGTAACCTTGTTTGTTTTATCACCACTGTATCTTCACTTGAAGCACAAGGCCCTGTTTTGACGAGGTATCCCACTCCCTTTCACCCAAAACCTACATCATCAACAAAGTACATTCTTACATTCTCTCTCTCTCTTTCGTTCTCTCTCTCTCTATCGTTCTCTCTCTCTCTTTCGTTCTCTCTCTCTCTATCGTTCTCTCTCTCTCTTTCGTTCTCTCTCTCTCTATCATTCTCTCTCTCTCTATCGTTCTCTCTCTATCGTTCTCTCTCTATCGTTCTCTCTCTCTCTATCGTTCTCTCTCTCTATCGTTCTCTCTCTCTCTATCGTTCTCTCTCTATCGTTCTCTATCGTTCTCTCTCTATCGTTCTCTCTCTCTATCGTTCTCTCTCTCTCTATCGTTCTCTCTCTACCGTTCTCTCTCTATCGTTCTCTCTATCGTTCTCTCTCTCTATCGTTCTCTCTCTCTCTATCGTTCTCTCTCTCTCTATCGTTCTCTCTCTCTATCGTTCTCTCTCTCTATCGTTCTCTCTCTCTCTATCGTTCTCTCTCTCTCTATCTTCTCTCTCTCTCTCTCTCTATCGTTCTCTCTCTCTATCGTTCTTCTCTCTCTATCGTTTCTCTCTCTCTCTATCGTTCTCTCTCTCTCTATCGTTCTCTCTCTCTCTATCGTTCTCTCTCTCTCTATCGTTCTCTCTCTCTCTATCGTTCTCTCTCTCTCTATCGTTCTCTATCGTTCTCTCTCTCTCTGTCGTTCTCTCTCTCTCTATCGTTCTCTCTCTCTCTATCGTTCTCTCTCTCTCTCTCGTTCTCTTCTCTATCGTTTTCTCTCTCTATCGTTCTCTCTCTCTCTATCGTCTCTCTCTCTCTCGTTCTCTCTCTCTATCGTTCTCTCTCTTCTCTATCGTTCTCTCTCGTTCTCTCTCTCTATCGTTTCTCTCTCTCTATCGTTCTCTCTCTCTATCGTTCTTCTCTCTCTCTATCGTTCTCTCTCTCTCTATCGTTCTCTCTCTCTCTGATCGTTCTCTCTCTCTATCGTTTCTCTCTCTCTATCGTTTCTCTCTCTCTATCGTTCTCTCTCTCTCTATCGTTTCTCTCTCTCTCTATCGTTCTCTCTCTCTCTATCGTTCTCTCTCTCTATCGTTCTCTCTCTCTCTATCTTTCTCTCTCTCTCTATCGTTCTCTCTCTCTCTATCGTTCTCTCTCTCTCTATCGTTCTCTCTCTCTCTCGTTCTCTCTCTATCGTTCTCTCTCTATCGTTCTCTCTCTCTATCGTTCTCTCTCTCTATCGTTCTCTCTCTCTCTATCGTTCTCTCTCTATCGTTCTCTCTCTCTCTCTCGTTCTCTCTCTCGTTCTCTCTCTCTCTTTCTCTCTCTCTCTATCGTTCTCTCTCTCTCTCGTTCTCTCTCTCTATCGTTCTCTCTCTCTATCGTTCTCTCTCTCTCTATCGTTCTCTCTCTCTATCGTTCTCTCTCTCGTTCTCTCTCTCTCTATCGTTCTCTCTCTCTCTCGTTCTCTCTCTCTATCGTTCTCTCTCTCTCTATCATTCTCTCTCTCTCTATCGTTCTCTCTCTCTATCGTTCTTCTCTCTCTCTCTCTCTATCGTTCTCTCTCTCTCTATCGTTTCTCTCTCTCTCTCTATCTCTCTCTCTCTCTATCGTTCTCTCTCTCTATCGTTTCTCTCTCTCTATATCTCTCTATCGTTCTCTCTCTATCGTTTCTCTCTCTCTCTCTATCGTTTCTCTCTCTCTCGTTCTCTCTCTCTCTATCTCTCTCTCTCTATCGTTCTCTCTCTCTCTATCGTTCTCTCTCTCTCTATCGTTCTCTCTCTCTCTATCGTTTCTCTCTCTCTATCGTCTCTCTTCTCTCTCTCTCTATCGTTCTCTCTCTCTCTATCGTTCTCTCTCTCTCTATCGTTCTCTCTCTCTATCGTTCTCTCTCTCTCTATCGTTCTCTCTCTCTCTATCTCTATCTCTTCTCTCTCTATCGTTCTCTCTCTATCTCTATCGTTCTCTCTCTCTATCGTTCTCTATCGTTCTCTCTCTATCGTTCTCTCTCTCTCTATCGTTCTCTCTCTCTCTATCGTTCTCTCTCTCTATCGTTCTCTCTCTATCGTTCTCTCTCTCTATCGTTCTCTCTCTCTATCGTTCTCTCTCTCTATCGTTCTCTCTCTCTATCGTTCTCTCTCTCTATCGTTCTCTCTCTCTCTATCGTTCTCTCTCTCTATCGTTCTCTCTCTCTATCGTTTCTCTCTCTATCGTTCTCTCTCTCTATCGTTCTCTCTCTCTCGTTCTCTCTCTCTCTATCGTTCTCTCTCTCTATCGTTCTCTCTCTCTATCGTTCTCTCTCTCTATCGTTCTCTCTCTCTATCGTTCTCTCTCTCTATCGTTCTCTCTCTCTCTCGTTCTCTCTCTCTCTATCGTTCTCTCTCTCTCTATCGTTTCTCTCTCTCTATCGTTCTCTCTCTATCGTTCTCTCTCTCTATCGTTCTCTCTCTCTATCGTTCTCTCTCTCTATCGTTCTCTCTCTCTATCGTTTCTCTCTATCGTTCTCTCGTTCTCTCTCTCTATCGTTTCTCTCTCTCTATCGTTTCTCTCTCTCTCGTTCTCTCTCTCTATCGTTCTCTCTCTATCATTCTCTCTCTCTATCGTTCTCTCTCTATCATTCTCTCTCTCTATCGTTCTCTCTCTCTATCGTTCTCTCTCGTTCTCTCTCTCTATCGTTCTCTCTCTCTATCGTTCTCTCTCTCTATCGTTCTCTCTCTCTCTATCGTTCTCTCTCTCTCTCTCTTCTCTCTCTCTCTATCGTTCTCTCTCTCTCTATCGTTCTCTCTCTCTATCGTTCTCTCTCTCTCTATCGTTCTTCTCTCTCTATCGTTCTCTCTCTCTATCGTTCTCTCTCTCTCTCTCTTCTCTCTCTCTCTCGTTCTCTCTCTCTATCGTTTCTCTCTCTATCGTTCTCTCTCTATCGTTCTCTCTCTCTATCGTTCTCTCTCTCTCTATCGTTCTCTCTCTATCGTTTCTCTCTCTCTATCGTTCTCTCTCTCTATCGTTTCTCTCTCTCTATCGTTCTATCTCTCTCTCTCTCTATCGTTCTCTCTCTCTCTATCGTTCTCTCTCTCTATCGTCTCTCTCTCTCTATCGTTCTCTCTCTCTATCGTTCTCTCTCTCTCTATCGTTTTCTCTCTCTCTATCGTTCTCTCTCTATCGTTCTTCTCTCTCTCTATCGTCTCTCTCTCTCTATCGTTCTCTCTCTCTCTATTCTCTCTCTATCGTTCTTCTCTATCGTTCTCTCTCTCTATCGTTCTCTCTCTCTCTATCGTTCTCTCTCTCTCTCTATCGTTCTCTCTCTCTATCGTTCTCTCTCTCTATCGTTCTCTCTCTATCGTTCTCTCTCTCTATCGTCTCTCTCTCTCTATCGTTCTCTCTCTCTATCGTTCTCTCTCTCTCTTCGTTCTCTCTCTCTCTATCGTTCTCTCTCTCTATCGTTTCTCTCTCGTTCTCTATCGTTCTCTCTCTCTCTATCGTTCTCTCTCTCTCTCTCTCTCTCTATCTTTCTCTCTCTCTCTCTCTCTTCTCTCTCTCTCTCTATCGTTCTCTCTCTCTCTATCGTTCTCTCTCTCTATCGTTCTCTCTCTCTATCGTCTCTCTCTCTCTAT
>NC_068421.1:31394262-31406762 GCF_023373465.1 Oncorhynchus keta
AGGAGGAGAGGGAGGGTTAGAGGAGGAGATGGAGGGTTAGAGGAGGAGATGGGGGGTTAGAGGAGGAGAGGGGGGTTAGAGGAGGAGAGGGAGGGAGGGTTAGAAGAGGAGAGGGAGGGAGGGTTAGAGAAGGAGATGGGGGTTAAAGGAGGAGAGTGGGGGTTAAAGGAGAAGAGGGGTGGTTAGAGGAGGAGAGGGATGGAGGGTTAGAGGAGGAGAGGGAGGGAGGGTTAGAGGAGGAGAGGGAGGGAGGGTTAGAAGAGGAGGAGAGGGAGGGAGGGTTAGAGGATGAGAGGGAGGGAGGGTTAGAGGAGGAGAGGGAGGGAGGGTTAGAGGAGGAGAGGGAGGGCAGGTTATAGGAGGAGAGGTAGGGAGGGTTAGAGGAGGAGGAGAGGGAGGGAGGGTTAGAGGAGGAAGAGAGGGAGGGAGGGTTAGAGGAGGAGAGGGAGGGAGGGTTAGAGGAGGAGGAGAGGGAGGGAGGGAGGGAGGGAGGGTTAGAGGAGGAGGAGAGGGAGGGTTAGAAGAGGAGGAGAGGGAGGGAGGGTTAGAAGAGTAGGAGAGGGAGGGAGGGTTAGAAGAGGAGGAGAGGAGGGAGGGTTAGAGGAGGAGGAGATGGAGGGAGGGTTAGAGGAGGAGGAGATGGAGGGAGGGTTAGAAGAGGAGGAGAGGGAGGGAGGGTTAGAGGAGGAGGAGAGGGAGGGAGGGAGGGTTAGAGGAGGAAGAGAGGGAGGGAGGGTTCGAGGAGGAGGAGAGGGAGGGAGGGAGGGTTGGGGAGGAGGAGGAGATGGAGGGAGGGTTAGAAGAGGAGGAGAGGGAGGGAGGGTTAGAGGAGGAGGAGAGGGAGGGAGGGAGGGTTAGAGGAGGAAGAGAGGGAGGGAGGGTTCGAGGAGGAGGAGAGGGAGGGAGGGAGGGTTAGAGGAGGAGGAGAGGGAGGGAGGGAGGGAGGGTTAGAGGAGGAGGAGAGGGAGGGAGGGTTAGAGGAGGAAGAGAGGGAGGGAGGGTTAGAGGAGGAGAGGGAGGGAGGGTTAGAGGAGGAGGAGAGGGAGGGAGGGTTAGAAGAGGAGGAGATGGAGGGAGGGTTAGAAGAGGAGGAGAGGGAGGGAGGGTTAGAGGAGGAGGAGAGGGAGGGAGGGAGGGTTAGAGGAGGAAGAGAGGGAGGGAGGGTTCGAGGAGGAGGAGAGGGAGGGAGGGTTAGAGGAGGAGAGGGAGGGAGGGTTAGAAGAGGAGGAGAGGGAGGGAGGGTTAGAGAGGAGGAGGAGAGGGAGGGAGGGTTAGAGGAGGAGGAGAGGGAGGGAGGGTTAGAGGAGGAGGAGAGGGAGGGAGGGTTAGAAGAGGAGGAGAGGGAGGGAGGGTTAGAGGAGGAGGAGAGGGAGGGAGGGTTAGAGGAGGAGGAGAGGGAGGGAGGGTTAGAAGAGGAGGAGAGGGAGGGAGGGTTAGAGGAGGAGGAGAGGGAGGGAGGGTTAGAGGAGGAAGAGAGGGAGGGAGGGTTAGAGGAGGAGAGGGAGGGAGGGTTAGAGGAGGAGGAGAGGGAGGGAGGGTTAGAAGAGGAGGAGAGGGAGGGAGGGTTAGAGGAAGAGGAGAGGGAGGGAGGGTTAGAGGAGGAGGAGATGGAGGGAGGGTTAGAAGAGGAGGAGATGGAGGGAGGGTTAGAAGAGGAGGAGAGGGAGGGAGGGTTAGAGGAGGAGGAGAGGGAGGGAGGGAGGGTTAGAGGAGGAAGAGAGGGAGGGAGGGTTCGAGGAGGAGGAGAGGGAGGGAGGGTTAGAGGAGGAGGAGAGGGAGGGAGGGTTAGAAGAGGAGGAGAGGGAGGGAGGGTTAGAGGAGGAGGAGAGGGAGGGAGGGTTAGAGGAGGAGGAGAGGGAGGGAGGGTTAGAGGAGGAGGAGAGGGAGGGAGGGTTAGAAGAGGAGGAGAGGGAGGGAGGGTTAGAGGAGGAGGAGAGGGAGGGAGGGTTAGAGGAGGAAGAGAGGGAGGGAGGGTTAGAGGAGGAGAGGGAGGGAGGGTTAAAGGAGGAGGAGAGGGAGGGAGGGTTAGAAGAGGAGGAGAGGGAGGGAGGGTTAGAAGAGGAGGAGAGGAGGGAGGGTTAGAAGAGGAGGATATGGAGGGAGGGTTAGAAGAGGAGGAGAGGGAGGGAGGGTTAGAGGAGGAGGAGAGGGAGGGAGGGTTAGAGGAGGAGAGGGAGGGTTAGAAGAGGAGAGGGAGGGTTAGAAGAGGAGAGGGGGTTAAAGGAGGAGAGGGGGTTAGAGGAGGAGGAGAGGGAGGGAGGGTTAGAGGAGGAGAGGGAGGGAGGGTTAGAGGAGGAGAGGGAGGGAGGGTTAGAGGAGAGAGGAGGGAGGGGAGGGAGGGAGGGAGGGTTAGAGGAGGAGGAGGGTTAGAGGAGGAGGGAGGGTTAGAGGTGGAGAGGGAGGGAGCGTTAGAGGAGGAGGAGAGGGAGGGAGGGTTAGAGGAGGAGGAGAGGGAGGGAGGGTTAGAGGAGGAGGAGAGGGAGGGAGGGTTAGAGGAGGGGGAGAGGGAGGGAGGGTTAGAGGAGGAGAGGTAGGGAGGGAGGGAGAGGAGGGGGGAGGGAGGGTTAGAAGAGGAGGAGAGGGAGGGAGGGTTAGAGGATGAGAGGAGGTAGGGTTAGAGGATGAGATGGAGGGAGGGTTAGAGGAGGAGAGGGAGGGCAGGTTATAGGAGGAGAGGTAGGGAGGGTTAGAAGAGGAGGAGAGGGAGGGAGGGTTAGAGGAGGAAGAGAGGGAGGGAGGGTTAGAGGAGGAGAGGGAGGGAGGGTTAGAGGAGGAGGAGAGGGAGGGAGGGAGGGGAGGGAGGGTTAGAGGAGGAGGAGAGGGAGGTTAGAAGAGGAGGAGAGGGAGGGAGGGTTAGAAGAGTAGGAGAGGGAGGGAGGGTTAGAAGAGGAGGAGAGGAGGGAGGGTTAGAGGAGGAGGAGATGGAGGGAGGGTTAGAGGAGGAGGAGATGGAGGGAGGGTTAGAAGAGGAGGAGAGGGAGGGAGGGTTAGGAGGAGGAGGAGAGGGAGGGAGGGAGGGTTAGAGGAGGAAGAGAGGGAGGGAGGGTTCGAGGAGGAGGAGAGGGAGGGAGGGAGGGTTAGAGGAGGAGGAGAGGGAGGGAGGGAGGGAGGGTTAGAGGAGGAGGAGAGGGAGGGAGGGTTAGAAGAGGAGGAGAGGGAGGGAGGGTTAGAGGAGGAGGAGGAAGAGAGGGAGGGAGGGTTAGAGGAGGAGAGGGGGGAGGGTTAGAGGAGGAGGAGAGGGAGGGAGGGTTAGAAGAGGAGGAGATGGAGGGAGGGTTAGAAGAGGAGGAGAGGGAGGGAGGGTTAGAGGAGGAGGAGAGGGAGGGGAGGGTTAGAGGAGGAGGAAGAGAGGGAGGGAGGGTTAGAAGAGGAGAGAGGGAGGGAGGGTTAGAGGAGGAGGAGAGGGAGGGAGGGTTAGAGGAGGAAGAGAGGGAGGGAGGGTTAGAGGAGGGGAGGGAGGGAGGGTTAAAGGAGGAGGAGAGGGGGGAGGGTTAGAAGAGGAGGAGAGGGAGGGAGGGTTAGAGGAAGAGGAGAGGGAGGGAGGGTTAGAGGAGGAGGAGATGGAGGGAGGGTTAGAAGAGGAGGAGATGGAGGGAGGGTTAGAAGAGGAGGAGAGGGAGGGAGGGTTAGAGGAGGAGGAGAGGGAGGGAGGGAGGGTTAGAGGAGGAAGAGAGGGAGGGAGGGTTCGAGGAGGAGGAGAGGGGGAGGAGGGTTAGAGGAGGAGGAGAGGGAGGGAGGGTTAGAAGAGGAGGAGAGGGAGGGAGGGTTAGAGGAGGAGGAGAGGGAGGGAGGGTTAGAGGAGGAGGAGAGGGAGGGAGGGTTAGAGGAGGAGGAGAGGGAGGGAGGGTTAGAAGAGGAGGAGAGGGAGGGAGGGTTAGAGGAGGAGGAGAGAGGGAGGGAGGGTTAGAGGAGGAAGAGAGGGGGGAGGGTTAGAGGAGGAGAGGGAGGGAGGGTTAAGGAGGAGGAGGAGAGGGAGGGAGGGTTAGAAGAGGAGGAGAGGGAGGGAGGGTTAGAAGAGGAGGAGAGGAGGGAGGGTTAGAAGAGGAGGATATGGAGGGAGGGTTAGAAGAGGAGGAGAGGGAGGGAGGGTTAGAGGAGGAGGAGAGGGAGGGAGGGTTAGAGGAGGAGAGGGAGGGTTAGAAGAGGAGAGGGAGGGTTAGAAGAGGAGAGGGGGGGTTAAAGGAGGAGAGGGGGTTAGAGGAGGAGGAGAGGGAGGGAGGGAGGGTTAGGGAGGAGGAGAGGGAGGGAGGGTTAGAGGAGGAGAGGGAGGGAGGGTTAGAGGAGGAGAGGGAGGGAGGGTTAGAGGATGAGAGGTAGGGAGGGTTAGAAGAAGAGGGGAGGGAGGGAGGGTTAGAGGAGGAGAGGGAGGGTTAGAGGTGGAGAGGGAGGGAGCGTTAGAGGAGGAGGAGAGGGAGGGAGGGTTAGAGGAGGAGGAGAGGGAGGGAGGGTTAGAGGAGGAGGAGAGGGAGGGAGGGTTAGAGGAGGGGGAGAGGGAGGGAGGGTTAGAGGAGGAGAGGTAGGGAGGGTTAGAGGAGGAGGGGGAGGGAGGGTTAGAAGAGGAGGAGCGGGAGGGAGGGTTAGAAGAGGAGGAGAGGGAGGGAGGGTTAGAAGAGGAGGAGAGGGAGGGTTAGAAGAGGAGGACAGGAGGGAGGGTTAGAGGCGGAGGAGGTGGAGGGAGGGTTAGAAGAGGAGATGGAGGGAGGGTTAGATGAGGAGGAGAGGGAGGGAGGGAGGGTTAGAAGAGGAGGATATGGAGGGAGGGTTAGAAGAGGAGGAGAGGGAGGGAGGGTTAGAGGAGGAGGAGAGGGAGGGAGGGTTAGAGGAGGAGAGGGAGGGTTAGAAGAGGAGAGGGAGGGTTAGAAGAGGAGAGGGGGGGGTTAAAGGAGGAGAGGGGGGGTTAGAGGAGGAGGAGCGGGAGGGAGGGAGGGTTAGAGGAGGAGAGGGAGGGAGGGTTAGAGGAGGAGAGGGAGGGAGGGTTAGAGGAGGAGAGGGAGGGATGGTTAGAAGAGGAGGAGAGGGAGGGAGGGTTAGAGGAGGAGGAGAGGGAGGGAGGGTTAGAGGAGGAAGAGAGGGAGGGAGGGTTAGAGGAGGAGATGGAGGGAGGGTTAGAAGAGGAGGAGATGGAGGGAGGGTTAGAAGAGGAGGAGAGGGAGGGTAAGAAGAGGAGGAGATGGAGGGAGGGTTAGAAGAGGAGGAGATGGAGGGAGGGTTAGAAGAGGAGGAGAGGGAGGGAGGGTTAGAAGAGGAGGAGATGGAGGGAGGGTTAGAAGAGGAGGAGATGGGGGAGGGTTAGAAGAGGAGGAGATGGAGGGAGGGTTAGAAGAGGAGGAGAGGGAGGGAGGGTTAGAGGAGGAGGAGAGGGAGGGAGGGTTAGAGGAGGAGAGGAGGGAGGGTTAGAGGAGGAGAGGGAGGGTTAGAGGAGGAGGAGATGGAGGGAGGGTTAGAAGAGGAGGAGATGGAGGGAGGGTTAGAAGAGGAGGAGATGGAGGGAGGGTTAGAAGAGGAGAGGGAGGGTTAGAAGAGGAGAGGGAGGGTTAGAAGAGGAGAGGGAGGGTTAGAGGAGGAGAGGGAGGGTTAGAGAAAGAGAGGTGGGGTTAAAGGAGGAGAGGGGGGGTTAGAGGAGGAGAGGGAGTGTTAGAGGAGAGGGAGGGAGGGTTAGAAGAGGAGGAGAGGGAGGGAGGGTAAGAGGAGGAAAGGAGGGAGGGTTAGAAGAGGAGAGGGAGGGTTAGAAGAGGAGAGGGAGGGTTAGAAGAGGAGAGGTAGGGTTAGAAGAGGAGAGGGAGGGAGGGTTAGAAGAGGAGGAGAGGGAGGGAGGGTAAGAGGAGGAAAGGAGGGAGGGTTAGAGGAGGAGAGGGAGGGTTAGAAGAGGAGAGGGAGGGTTAGAAGAGGAGAGGTAGGGTTAGAAGAGGAGAGGGAGGGTTAGAGGAGGAGGAGAGGAGAGGGAGGGTTAGAGGAGGAGGAGAGGAGAGAGGGAGGGTAAGAAGAGGAGGAGATGGAGGGAGGGTTAGAAGAGGAGGAGATGGAGGGAGGGTTAGAAGAGGAGGAGAGGGAGGGAGGGTTAGAGGAGGAGGAGAGGGAGGGAGGGTTAGAGGAGGAGGAGAGGAGGGAGGGTTAGAGGAGGAGAGGGAGGATTAGAGGAGGAGAGGGATGGTTAGAGGAGGAGGAGATGGAGGGAGGGTTAGAAGAGGAGGAGATGGAGGGAGGGTTAGAAGAGGAGGAGATGGAGGGAGGGTTAGAAGAGGAGGAGATGGAGGGAGGGTAAGAAGAGGAGGAGATGGAGGGAGGGTTAGAAGAGGAGGAGATGGAGGGAGGGTTAGAAGAGGAGGAGAGGGAGGGAGGGTTAGAGGAGGAGGAGAGGGAGGGAGGGTTAGAGGAGGAGGAGGAGAGGGAGGGTTAGAGGAGGAGAGGGATGGTTAGAAGAGGAGGAGATGGAGGGAGGGTTAGAAGAGGAGGAGATGGAGGGAGGGTTAGAAGAGGAGGAGATGGAGGGAGGGTTAGAAGAGGAGGAGATGGAGGGAGGGTTAGAGGAGGAGGAGGAGAGGGAGGGTTAGAAGAGGAGAGGGAGGGTTAGAGGAGGAGAGGGAGGGTTAGAGGAGGAGAGGGAGGGTTAGAGGAGGAGAGGGAGGGTTAGAGGAGGAGATGGAGGGTTAGAGAAAGAGAGGTGGGGTTAAAGGAGGAGAGGGGGGTTTAGAGGAGGGAGGGTGAGAGGGAGGGAGGGTTAGAGGAGGAGGAGAGGGAGGGAGGGTTAGAGGAGGAGAGGGAGGGTTGGAGGAGGAGAGGGAGGGTGGGTTAGAGGAGGAGGAGAGGAGGGAGGGTTAGAGGAGGAGAGGGAGGGTGAGGAGAGGGAGGGTGAGAGAGGAGGAGAGGGGGGTGAGAGGAGGAGAGGGAGGGTTAGAGGAGGAGAGGGAGGGTTAGAGGAGGAGAGGGTAAGAGACTGAGCAAGAGTGGGGGGAAAGGGGGGGGTGAGAGAGCGAGAGACATCTACCTCTGTCCTCTTTTTCTTCCTCTTTTCTCTTCCTCTTCTCTTTCCTGGGGAGATGACCAGTAAATGGTTTCAGCTTGTTTTGGTAGCTGCCTGGATGTAATGTTGCCGTGTCTGTTGTCTTTTTTAAGACTTGGGGGGATGGGGGGTTTCTGGTGAGTCTGTGGGTGCATGAAATGGATGGAAGTGGAAGCTGGAAGAACGTGCGTGTGACATTGATTAGTGTGTGCTGATGATCAGGGTTGGTGCACTTTTGAGCTGGAGAGAGAGTCTGTGTGCAGTGCTGTGGCAGCGGATGCTATAGGTGTTCTGTGCGTGTAATGCCAAGGGGCAGAGGATGCTATAGGTGTTCTGTGCGTGTAATGCCAGGGGGCAGCGGATGCTATAGGTGTTCTGTGTGTGTAATGCCAAGGGGCAGAGGATGCTATAGGTGTTCTGTGCGTGTAATGCCAGGGGGCAGCGGATGCTATAGGTGTTCTGTGTGTGTAATGCCAGGGGGCAGCGGATGCTATAGGTGTTCTGTGTGTGTAATGCCAGGGGGCAGAGGATGCTATAGGTGTTCTGTGTGTGTAATGCCAGGGGGCAGCGGATGCTATAGGTGTTCTGTGTGTGTAATGCCAGGGGGCAGAGGATGCTATAGGTGTTCTGTGTGTGTAATGCCAAGGGGCAGAGGATGCTATAGGTGTTCTGTGTGTAATGCCAGGGGCAGCGGATGCTATAGGTGTTCTGTGTGTGTAATGCCAGGGGGCAGAAGATGCTATAGGTGTTCTGTGTGTGTAATGCCAGGGGGCAGAGGATGCTATAGGTGTTCTGTGTGTGTAATGCCAGGGGGCAGAGGATGCTATAGGTGTTCTGTGTGTGTAATGCCAGGGGGCAGCGGATGCTATAGGTGTTCTGTGTGTGTAATGCCAGGGGGCAGCGGATGCTATAGGTGTTCTGTGTGTGTAATGCCAGGGGGCAGAGGATGCTATAGGTGTTCTGTGTGTGTAATGCCAGGGGGCAGAGGATGCTATAGGTGTTCTGTGTGTGTAATGCCAGGGGGCAGAGGATGCTATAGGTGTTCTGTGTGTGTAATGCCAGGGGGCAGCGGATGCTATAGGTGTTCTGTGTGTGTAATGCCAGGGGGCAGCGGATGCCATTGGCAGGGTGTGTAGTGTCACTTTAGGGACGACATGTCAGTTTGGAGACAATGTCATCCCTAAATACACATGACCTCAATCCTATAGAGCTGCAGAGTGCCAGCCTTTACCCTCCATGTAAGGCACTGGGCCGATGTGGGCACACATGCATGGATGGATGTGTTTCTGATGGTATAGATAGCCTCTAGATAGATATTCCTTACGTCTCTTCAGGGGGGAAGTCCTTGTCATCATCGTTAACACTGACAAGTCCACTCTGAGACGACCCTAGAGTAGACACCATGCAAAGTTGGTGACAACTCTCTTTCTCCTATCACTTCGTCCCTCTACTCCTATCACTTCGCCCCTCCACTCCTATTACTTCGTCCCTCCACTCCTATCACTTCGCCCCTCCACTCCTATCACTTCGTCCCTCTACTCCTATCACTTCGCCCCTCCACTCCTATCACTTCGTCCCTCCACTCCTATCACTTCGCCCCTCCACTCCTATCACTTCGTCCCTCTACTCCTATCACTTCGCCCCTCCACTCCTATCACTTCGTCCCTCCACTCCTATCACTTCGTCCCTCTACTCCTATCACTTCGCCCCTCCACTCCTATCACTTCGTCCCTCTACTCCTATCACTTCGCCCCTCCACTCCTATTACTTCGTCCCTCCACTCCTATCACTTCGCCCCTCCACTCCTATCACTTCGTCCCTCTACTCCTATCACTTCGCCCCTCCACTCCTATCACTTCGTCCCTCTACTCCTATCACTTCGCCCCTCCACTCCTATCACTTCGTCCCTCTACTCCTATCACTTCGCCCCTCCACTCCTATCGCTTCGTCCCTCCACTCCTATCACTTCGTCCCTCCACTCCTATCACTTCGTCCCTCCACTCCTATCACTTCGTCCCTCCACTCCTATCACTTCGTCCCTCCACTCCTATCACTTCGTCCCTCCACTCCTATCACTTCGTCCCTCCACTCCTATCACTTCGCCCCTCCACTCCTATCACTTCGTCCCTCCACTCCTATCACTTCGTCCCTCCACTCCTATCACTTCGTCCCTCCACTCCTATCACTTCGCCCCTCCACTCCTATCACTTCGCCCCTCCACTCCTATCACTTCGTCCCTCTACTCCTATCACTTCGCCCCTCCACTCCTATCACTTCGTCCCTCTACTCCTATCACTTCGCCCCTCCACTCCTATCACTTCGTCCCTCTACTCCTATCACTTCGCCCCTCCACTCCTATCGCTTCGTCCCTCCACTCCTATCACTTCGTCCCTCCACTCCTATCACTTCGTCCCTCCACTCCTATCACTTCGTCCCTCTACTCCTATCACTTCGCCCCTCCACTCCTATCACTTCGTCCCTCCACTCCTATCACTTCGTCCCTCCACTCCTATCACTTCGTCCCTCCACTCCTATCACTTTGTCCCTCCACTCCTATCACTTCGCCCCTCCACTCCTATCACTTCGTCCCTCCACTCCTATCAATTAGTCCCTCCACTCCTATCACTTCGTCCCTCCCTCTCTCTCCCCAGCATATGCCTCCCACTCTCTACGAGCCTACCCCTTCCCTCCCTCGTCTCCCTCCCATCTCTCCCTCGTCTCCATGACACTAACTCACTTTGGCAGTGTCTCCAGTGCAGTGTGGGATAATCCAACTGGGCGGGGTGTTAAAGTAGGTCCCAGCCGGCCCTCTCAGCTCCATAATGGATCGATCTGGACGACCCCACAGCCGGCAGCTGTAATGGTATTTTTTACACCCAGCTAGCTAGCGGAGGCGGAGCAGAGTAACGCTAATGCACACCGCCGCCCTCCAACACACTCCATCTGTAAAGCAGTGTGGGGGTCGCATCGCTGACAAGTGGTTAAAAATGAATAGGAGATGGAAAATGAGAACGCAGTCAGGAGGGAGAGCGGGAGGGAGAAAGTGAGAGATGATAGAAACAGAGGGGTGAACTCATTTCAGTCTCCCAATGTGGGGATGCTTGTCGGAAATGCTTTCTATCACTATCATTATTTTTCTAGTTCCTCCCTGTCTCACTGTCTCTCTTTCTTAGTCCATATGGCAAAATTCCACATGTTCTATTCAGCCCAGTTGAAGTTAGAATGTGGGGCAATATCGCCCACCTAAGTAATTGGAGGGGAAACTTTAGCTATTTGTAGTCTATTCACAAAGCCCAGGTGGCACACTGGTTGTTTTATAGTTATTTTAGTCTCCTGATGGTTTTGTCCTTGTGCAGGTTGAGTTGTGGAGTCGATATTATGAGCTGTTGAGGGATTGGCCGGGCTGGGAGGTTGAAATGACGTTACCATGGTTTCCGATGGCATAGGGGAAGTCACAGTGTCATAGAATGGTCAGGTAACAACTGCCTTACCAAATCAAATCAAATCAAATTTATTTATATAGCCCTTCGTACATCAGCTGATATCTCAAAGTGCTGTACAGAAACCCAGCCTAAAACCCCAAACAGCAAACAATGCAGGTGTAAAAGCACGGTGGCTAGGAAAAACTCCCTAGAAAGGCCAAAACCTAGGAAGAAACCTAGAGAGGAACCGGGCTATGTGGGGTGGCCAGTCCTCTTCTGGCTGTGCCGGGTAGAGATTATAACAGAACATGACCAAGATGTTAAAATGTTCATAAATGACCAGCATGGTCGAATAATAATAAGGCCGAACAGTTGAAACTGGAGCAGCAGCACAGTCAGGTGGACTGGGGACAGCAAGGAGCCATCATGTCAGGTAGTCCTGGGGCACGGTCCTAGGGCTCAGGTCCTCCGAGAGAGAGAAAGAAAGAGAGAATTAGAGAGAGCATATGTGGGGTGGCCAGTCCTCTTCTGGCTGTGCCGGGTGGAGATTATAACAGAACGTGGCCAAGATGTTCAAATGTTCATAAATGACCAGCATGGTTGAATAATAGTAAGGCAGAACAGTTGAAACTGGAGCAGCAGCATGGCCAGGTGGACTGGGGACAGCAAGGAGTCATCATGTCAGGTAGTCCTGGGGCATGGTCCTAGGGCTCAGGTCCTCCGAGAGAGAGAGAAAGAAGAGAGAAGGAGAGAATTAGAGAACGCACACTTAGATTCACACAGGACACCGAATAGGACAGGAGAGGTACTCCAGATATAACAAACTGACCCTAGCCCCCGACACATAAACTACTGCAGCATAAATACTGGAGGCTGAGACAGGAGGGGTCAGGAGACACTGTGGCCCCATCCGAGGACACCCCGGACAGGGCCAAACAGGAAGGATATAACCCCACCCACTTTGCCAAAGCACAGCCCCCACACCACTAGAGGATATCTTCAACCACCAACTTACCATCCTGAGACAAGGCCGAGTATAGCCCACAAAGATCTCCGCCACGGTACAACCCAAGGGGGGCGCCAACCCAGACAGGCTGACCACAACAGTGAATCAACCCATCCAGGTGACGCACCCCCAGGGACGGCATGAGAGAGCCCCAGCAAGCCAGTGACTCAGCCCCGTAACAGGGTTAGAGGCAGAGAATCCCAGTGGAAAGGGGAACCGGCCAGGCAGAGACAGCAAGGGCGGTTCGTTGCTCCAGAGCCTTTCCGTTCACCTTCCCACTCCTGGGCCAGACTACACTCAATCATATGACCCACTGAAGAGATGAGTCTTCAGTAAAGACTTAAAGGTTGAGACCGAGTTTGCGTCTCTGACATGGGTAGGCAGACCGTTCCATAAAAATGGAGCTCTATAGGAGAAAGCCCTGCCTCCAGCTGTTTGCTTAGAAATTCTAGGGACAATTAGGAGGCCTGCGTCTTGTGACCGTAGCGTACGTGTAGGTATGTACGGCAGGACCAAATCAGAGAGGTAGGTAGGAGCAAGCCCCCCTCATCTTTCTTCCCTATAATATCCCTCCCTCCCTCTCTCTCTTTCTCCCTTCTCCCTCCCTCCCTCCCTCCCTCCCTCCATCCCTTCCTCTCTCTCTTTCTCCCTTCCTCTCCTCCCTTCTTCTCCTTCCCTCCCTCCCTCCTCTCTCTCTCTCTCTCTCTCTCTCTCTCTCTCTCTCTCTCTCTCTCTCTCTCTCTCTCTCTCTCTCTCTCTCTCTCTCTCTCTCTCTCTCTCTCTCTCTCTCTCTCTCTCTCTCTCTCCCTCCCTCCCTCTCTCCTTCCCTTCTTCTCCCTCCCTCTCTTTCTCCTTCCCTTCTTCTCCCTCCCTCCCTCCATCTCCCTCCCTCCATCTCCTTCCCTTCTTCTCCCTCCCTCCCTCCCTCCCCCTCCCTCCCTCCCTCCCTCCCTCCCTCCCTCCCTCCCTCCCTCCCTCCCTCCCTCCCTCCCTCCCTCCCTCCCTCCCTCCCTCCCTCCCTCTCTTTCTCCCTTCCTCTCCCTCCCTCCCTCCCTCTCTTTCTCCCTTCCTC